>NC_092160.1:31512218-31544718 GCF_045791955.1 Oncorhynchus clarkii lewisi | reverse complement strand
GGGCACAGATGCCAGTTCAACGTCTAGTTTTGATTTTCATTTGGTTTAGTTGTCAACTAACGTGAAATCAACCAAATAATTCCCCCTGTCATTGGATTTAGGTTAAAAGTTGGATTCCCTTACGTTGATGACATTTTGAAAATCCAATCAGTCTTCCATGTTGATTCACCAGCATTTTGTTTATGATGTGGAAACAATATTGATTCAGTGGGTAGTCAATATGTTTGCATTTCATGTGCAGTTTAAAACTTCTTATGGCTGCAGGGGCAGTATTGAGTAGCTTGGATGAAAGGTGCCCAGAGGTGCCCAGAGTAAACAGCCTGCTCCTCAGTCCCAGTTGCTAATATGTGCATATTATCATTAGTATTGGATAGAAAACACTGAATGATGTCTGTGAGTATAACATAACTCTTATAACAGGCAAAAACCTGAGAAGAAATCCAAACAGGAAGTGGGAAATCTGAGGGTGGTCAATTTTCAACCCAGCCCCTATTGAAAACACAGTGGGATATGGATCAAGTTGCACTTCCTAGGGTTTCCACTAGATGTCAACCGTCTTTAGAAACTTGAATGAGACTTCTACTGTGTTGTGGAGCCGGATGGGAGCTGTTTGAGTCAGTGGTCTGGCAGAGAGCCAGGTCCTGGTCACGCGCATTTCACATGAGAGCGACCTGCGTTCCATTGCTTCTTCACAGACATAGGAATTCTCCGGTTGAAACGTTATTGAAGATTCTTGATAACAACGTCCTAAAGGTTGATTCTATACTTAGTTTGACAAGTTTCTTCGACCTGTAATATAACCTTTTGAAGTTTTCGTCCGACGTTCGGCTGGACCTGCACGAGCGTTTGGATTTGTGTACTAAACACGCTAACAAAAGTAGCTACTTGGACATAAATAATGGACATTATCGAACAAATCAAGCATTTATTGTGGAACTAGGATTCCTGGGAGTGCATTCTGATGAAGATCGTCAAAGGTAAGGGAATATTTATAATGTGATTTCTGATTTCTGTTGACTCCAACATGGCGGATAATTTTTTTTTTCTGAGCGCCGTCTCAGATTATTGCATGGTTTGCTTTTTCCCTAAATACTTTTTGAAATCTGACACAGCGGTTGCATTAAGAAGAGGTATATCTATATTTCCATGTCTAACAATTGTATTTATCGACATTTATAATGAGTATTTCTGTAAAATTATGTGGCTCTCTCCAATATCACCGGATGTTTTTGGAACTAGTGAATGTAACGTGCCAATGTATACTGAGATGTTTTTATATAAATATGAACTTTATCAAACAAAACATACATGTATTGTGTAACATGAAGTCCTATGAGTGTCATCTGATGAAGATCATCAAAGGTTAGTGATTCATTTTATCTCTATTTGTGCTTTTTGTGACTCCTCTCTTTGGCTGGAAAAATGGCTGAATTTTTCTGTGAGTTGGTTGTGACCTAACATAATCGTTTGTGGTGCTTTCGCTGTAAAGCCTATTTGAAATCGGACACTGTGGTGGGATTAAATGGGCATAAAAATATATTTTTTAAATACCCAGATTTTTGGACAAATATTTGACAGTTGTATCTTAAAGCATACTTGAGAAATAAATAATTGAAGTTGGAACATTTGTGACATTTTAGGATTACCCAAGCCTCCTTTAAGACGTTAAGCAACATTTGGTGATATATGAAGCGTTACTGCTTACTCTGTAATATGAGTAGTATTTTACAATCTTTTGTTGAACATAATATACTCTTTGGGCGTATCAAAGTTACAGACTGGGATCTCTGGTAGTTTTAGAGTAGCAGAGAATATTTTATACAGAAACATTGGCATAGTAGGCAATGTAACCAATCAAAACCCTCCTATTACTTGTGTCATTGCACATCCTGCAAATCACCAGCAGAGGGCGACGATTTTGAATCCTATTTCACATTCACTCTGTTGGTAATGCTTACAAATTGGATCATACACTGTATACGTACCCTGACAGTGGTGCGGCTGTCAAACGTAAAGGACTTGATCTGACCATTCTCCAGGAACACCTTCAGCACATTTGGTATGAGTAGCAAAGAGTCGTCCTTTAGCATTGTCTGTGAGAGAGAGACAGAGAGAGAGAGACAGAGAGGGTGGGCAGAAAGGAAGAGATGAAGAGAGGCAGAGAGAGAAAGAGAGGGAGAGAAAGAGAAAGAGAGGGAGAGAAAGAGAGAGAGTGAAAGAAAGAGAGGGAGGGAGAGAAAGAGAGGGAGAGAGAGAAAGAGAGAGAGATGGAGTGAAAGAGAGAGAGGGAGGGAGAGAAAGAGAGAAACTGTAAAACCTGAGTGCCTCTTATAGCAGTAAGAGAGAGGCAAAATGAGGTATCTGAGAAAAAAACTTAAAAGGTCAAAATCGCACATCAACATGGTACAGTACATCTAATAAACCCCAGAGTAGAGGATCAGGGCTGTACTTGAATGGTGTTGGAAGTCCGTAACTGTGGAAAGTGCAGATAGAAGTACCTTCCATCTAAAAGCAGTTAAGAAGGAACCAGACTGGAGCTTCCAGAGTGCAATGGGGGAGCAATACCTTATTTGAACCGGGGCAGCCTGAATCTCTGCTTTAGAAACCCTGCCTGGATATATTGTGCTGTGATCAAAGAGAAGCTTATTACATTTCCTCAATACATCCATTTAATATGTATGTGCCGGTGTTGCGAGTACAATTGGTAGCTAGCTGGCTGAATAGACTATAAAGTGCAGTGGTTGCGTAGGCCAGGGAACTGCAGGAGGCCTGATGACTCAAGGTTATTCTGCCTTTATCAGCCACTTATCAGAAAAGTTTCCTCTGCTGGAGTTGAATTCAGTCCAGGTAGGGAGATGGGGCGTGACAGGTATTCACTCTTTCCGGAGGTACTGTGACTAGGAGGGTGAATGAGGTAAGTGGAGAGAGTTGGTGACTCAAAGCCCCAGTCACACACCCACATCATCCACTGCTGGTCTGAAAACCACTTAGAGAACAGAGAGAGAGGAGGATGGGGAAGATGTACAGTATAGCCCCTCACAGTTACAGTATAGCCCCTCACGGTTACAGTATAGCCCCTCACAGTTACAGTATAGCCCCTCTCAGCTACAGTATAGCCCCTCACAGTTACAGTATAACCCCTCACAGCTACAGTATAGCCCCTCACAGTTCTGTATAGCCTCTCACATTTATAGTATAGCCCCTCACAGCTACAGTGTAGCCCCTCACAGTTACAGTATAGCCCCTCACAGCTACAGTATAGCCCCTCACAGTTACAGTATAGCCCCTCACAGTTACAGTATAGCCCCTCACAGTTACAGTATAGCCCCTCACAGCTACAATATAGCCCCTCACAGTTCTGTATAGCCTCTCACATTTATAGTATAGCCTCTCACATTTATAGTATAGCCCCTCACAGTTACAGTATAGCCCCTCACAGCTACAGTATAGCCCCTCACAGTTACAGTATAGCCCCTCACAGTTACAGTATAGCCCCTCACAGTTACAGTATAGCCCCTCACAGTTACAGTATAGCCCCTCACAGCTACAGTGTAGCCCCTCACAGTTACAGTATAGCCCCTCACAGCTACAGTATAGCCCCTCACAGTTACAGTATAGCCCCTCACAGCTACAGTATAGCCCCTCACAGTTCTGTATAGCCTCTCACATTTATAGTATAGCCTCTCACATTTATAGTATAGCCCCTCACAATTATCGTATAGCCCCTCACAGTTACAGTATAGCCTCTCACAGTTACAGTATAGCCCCTCACAGTTACAGAATAGCCACTCACAGCTATAGAATAGCCCCCTCACAGTTACAGTATTGCCCCTCACAGTTACAGTATAGCCCCTCACAGCTACAGTATAGCCCCTCACAGTTACAGTATAGCCCCTCACAGCTACAGTATAGCCCCTCACAGTTACAGTATAGCCCCTCACAGCTACAGTATAGCCCCTCACAGTTACAGTATAGCCCCTCACAGTTACAGTATAGCCCCTCACAGCTACAATATAGCCCCTCACAGTTCTGTATAGCCTCTCACATTTATAGTATAGCCTCTCACATTTATAGTATAGCCCCTCACAATTATCGTATAGCCCCTCACAGTTACAGTATTGCCTCTCACAGTTACAGTATAGCCCCTCACAGTTACAGTATAGCCCCTCACAGCTATAGAATAGCCCCCTCACAGTTACAGCATAGCCCCTCACAGCTACAGCATTGCCGCTCACTGCTACAATCGTTTCGGGAAAGTATTCAGACCCCTAGGTTTTCAGGATTTCATCAATAATCTCTCTGTACTTTGCTCCGTTAATCTTTCCCTCGATTCTGATTAGTCTCACAGTCCCTGCTGCTGAAAAACATCCCCACAGCTTGATACTGCCGCCACCATGCTTCTCCGTAGGGTTGGTGCCAGGTTTCCTCCAGACGTGATGTGTGGCATTCAGGCCAAAGAGTTCAATCTTGGTTTCATCAGACCAGAGAATCTTGTTTCTCATGGTCTGAGAGTCCTTTAGGTGCCTTTTGGCAAACTCCAAGCGGGCTTTCATGTGTGTTTTGCTGAGGAGTGGCTTCCGTCTGGCCACTCTACCATAAAGGCCTGATTGGTGGAGTGCTGAAGAGATGGTTGTCCTTCTGAAAGGTTTTCCCATCTCCAGAGAGGAACTCTAGAGCTGTGTCGGAGTGACCATCGGGTTCTTGGTCACCTCCTTGACCAAGCCCCTTCTCTCCCGACTGCTCAGTTTGGCCGGGCGGCCAGCTCTAGAAAGAGTCTTGGTGGTTCCAAACTTCTTCCATTTAAGAACGATGGAGGCCACTGTGTTCTTGGGGACCTTCAATGCTGCAAACAATTTTTGGTACCCTTCCCCAGATCTGTGCCTTGACACAATCCTGTCTCGGAGCTCTACGGACAATTCCTTCAACCTCATGGCTTGGTTCTTGCTCTGACATACATGTCAACTGTGTGCCTTTCCAAATCATGTCCAATCAATTTAATTTAGCACTGATGGATTCCAATCAAGTTGTAGAAACATCTCAAGGATGATCAATGGAAACAGGATGCACCTGAGCTCAATTTCGAGTCTTCTAGCAAAGGGTCTGAATACTTATGTAAATAAGGTATTTCTGTTTTTTATATATAAAATTGCAAACATTTCTAAAAACCTGTTTTCGTTTTGTCATTTTGGGGTATTTTGTGTAGATTGGCGAGTATTATTATTTTTTTATCCATTTTAGAATTAGTTTATAACGTAATTATAACGTAATTATAACGTAATTAGCTTATAACGTAATTATAACGTAATTAGCTTAAAACGTAATTATAATGTAACAAAATGTGAAAAAGAGAAGGCGTCTGAATGCTTTCCAAATGCAGTGTAGGTAGCTTAGCGGTGAAGAGCTTTGGGCCAGTAACCAAAAAGTTACAAATCTGCCAATGTGCCCTTGAGCAAGGCACTTAACCAATAATTTCTTCTCTAAGTCACTCTGGATAAGAGCATCTGTTGAATGACAAAAATGTAATAATATTGGAAAATGATATGATGAGAGGTAATGAAAAGAATCCTTCAGTAAATGTGAGCATCATTTAGAATAGACTGACGTCACTACAGATGTATCCACTACAGATGTATCAACACAGATGTATCAACTACAGATGTATCCACTACAGATGTATCAACTACAGATGTATCCCACTACAGATGTATCACCTACAGATGTATCCACTACCAATGTATCAACTACAGATGTATCTACTACAGATGTATCAACTACAGATGTATCAACTACAGATGTATCAACTACAGAGGTATCCACTACAGATGTATCAAGTACAGATGTATCAACTACAGATGTATCACCTACAGATGTATCCACTACAGATGTATCAACTACAGATGTATCAACTACAGATGTATCACCTACAGATGTATCCACTACAGATGTATCAACTACAGATGTATCAACTACAGATGTATCAACTACAGATGTATCAACTACAGATGTATCCACTACAGATGTATCCACTACAGATGTATCAACTACAGATGTATCAACTACAGATGTATCAACTACAGATATATCAACTACAGATGTATCCACTACAGATGTATCAACTACAGATGTATCCACTACAGATGTATCAACTACAGATGTATCCACTACAGATGTATCCACTACAGATTTTTTTAAATTTTTATTTCACCTTTATTTAACCAGGTAGGCAAGTTGAGAACAAGTTCTCATTTACAATTGCGATCTGGCCAAGATAAAGCAAAGCAGTTCGACACATACAACGACACAGAGTTACACATGGAGTAAAACAAACATACAGTCAATAATACAGTATAAACAAGTCTATATACGATGTGAGCAAATGAGGTGAGATAAGGGAGGTAAAGGCAAAAAGGCCATGGTGGCAAAGTAGATACAATATAGTAAGTAAAACACTGGAATGGTAGATTTGCAATGGGAGAATGTGCAAAGTAGAAATAAAAATAATGGGGGTGCAAAGGAGCAAAATAAATAAATAAATTAAATACAGTAGGGAAAGAGGTAGTTGTTTGGGCTAAATTATAGGTGGGCTATGTACAGGTGCAGTAATCTGTGAGCTGCTCTGACAGTTGGTGCTTAAAGCTAGTGAGGGAGATAAGTGTTTCCAGTTTCAGAGATTTTTGTAGTTTGTTCCAGTCATTGGCAGCAGAGAACTGGAAGGAGAGGCGGCCAAAGAAAGAATTGGTTTTGGGGGTGACTAGAGAGATATACCTGCTGGAGCGTGTGCTACAGGTGGGAGATGCAATGGTGACCAGCGAGCTGAGATAAAGGGGGACTTTACCTAGCAGGGTCTTGTAGATGACATGGAGCCAGTGGGTTTGGCGACGAGTATGAAGCGAGGGCCAGCCAACGAGAGCGTACAGGTCGCAATGGTGGGTAGTATATGGGGCTTTGGTGACAAAACGGATTGCACTGTGATAGACTGCATCCAATTTGTTGATGTATCAACTACAGATGTATCCACATAAGATGTCAGCCAGGCTACACTCTTACAAAAATATATACTATCTAGAACCTAAAAGGGTTCTTCGGCTGTCCCTGTAGGATAACTTTTTTAGATCCAGGTGGAACCATTTTTGGTTCAAGGGAGAACTCTTTTGGTTCCTGGTAGAACCCTTTTGGGTTCCATGTGAAACTTTTTCCACGGAGGGTTGTACATGGAACCCAAAAGGCTTCTCCTATGGGGACAGCTGAAGAACCCTTTTGGAACCCTTTTTTCTAAGAGTGTAGTTTAGTTCCTCCTAGTCCACCGTGGCTTCTCTCTAAAACCCGAGGGAAATGATGGTGGCAGAAGTAAAGGTTGAATTTAGCATAACAGGCTGTGCTGTGTGACCCGAGTGTGGAGCAGAGCAGTGCAGGCAGGGTCTGTCTCCCAAATGGCACCCTATCTCCTAAATGGCACCCTATTCCCTATATAGTGCCCCTGGCTCTCCTCAGAAGTATATACGGGCTCTGTTTTAGATGCAGCCATAGAGAAATGGAGCATTATGAGAGCCACAAGGGCTCCTTCCCAAATGGCAGCCTATTCCCTACATAGAGCCCCATTGGCTCCTGTCAAAAGTGGTGCACTATGTAGGGAATAGGGTGCCATTTGGGATGCATCCCTAGTAGATGTAGCCCTCATCTCTCTCTCCCTCTACGAAGATAAACTCCACATGCTCAGGTTAGGTGGTCTGCACTGATATGTAAGTCCAAACCAATCAATCCCCATTCCCAGCCTGATCCCAGGAGACAGATAGACATGATTAAACACTCTGCAGAAGGGGGATTGTTCGATCTTTACCAATCATACACCCAGGGGAGGAGGAGCATCTCTCTCTCCCTGTATCAGGCTCCACCCAGGGGAGGAGGAGCATCTCTCTCTCCCTGTATCAGGCCTCCACCCAGGGGAGGAGGAGCATCTCTCTCTCCCTGTATCAGGCCTCCACCCAGGGGAGGAGGAGCATCTCTCTCTCCCTGTATCAGGCCTCCACCCAGGGGAGGAGGAGCATCTCTCTCTCTGTATAGGAGGGGTCTACATGCAGTCTAATCTAGGCTATAGGTGAGATCTATGGTATTATCATGTGTGTTATTGATCCCTCTTAGCCCCCAGGCTGCTGTGTGTGGGTGTGTGGGTGTGTGGGTGTGTGTACGTCATGCATGAGGGGATGCTTACTTTCCTGGTAATGAAAGGCAACGAGCCAGTAACTCTCCCGTTAGCTCCCCGCAAACTCATGTGTTAGAGGCTCCCCAGTTATCCCTCCTGTTAGAGGCTCCCCAGTTAACTCTCGTGTTAGAGGCTCCCCAGTTATCTCTCCTGTTAGAGGCTCCCCAGTTAACTCTCGTGTTAGAGGCTCCCCAGTTATCTCTCCTGTTAGAGGCTCCCCAGTTATCTCTTGTCTTAGAGGCTCCCCAGTTATCTCTCCTGTTAGAGGCTCCCCAGTTAACTCTTGTGCTAGAGGCTCCCCAGTTATATCTTGTGTTAGAGCCTCCCCAGTTATTTCTCCTGTTAGAGGCTCCCCAGTTATCTCTTGTGTTAGAGGCTCCCCAGTTATATCTTGTGTTAGAGGCTCCCCAGTTATCTCTCCTGTTAGAGGCTGACCAGTTATCTCTCCACCCCCATGTGTGTGTTCCCTACAGGTTGTAAACGTGTCCAGACTGGCAGGGAAATGTAAACTTGTGTACTCATTGATTCCACTCTTACGACTTGTTAGCAACACACACCAGGGCAGCATCCCAAATGTCATCCTATTCCCTATTTAGTCATCTTATGCCCTTTTGACCAGGGCCCACAGGGCTCTGCACTATATAAAGAATGTGATTTGGGATGCATAGAGATGATGTTGAAACCAAGCAGCTGAAGCCTAACTTGTTATTCATAAATTGCATAACAAGCTGTCAATAGGAACAGTGAGAGATAAGCTTGTTGGCTTCACTGTAGAGCCAACTTCTCTGGGCTTTGAGAAGAGAACTCAGCCTGCGTCCAAAATGGCACTATATTCCCTATATAGTGCACTACTTTTGACCAGGGCACATAGGGCTCTGGTCAGAAGTAGTGTACTATGTAGGGAATAGGGTGCCATTCGGGACACTTATTCAGAGCTCAGAGACAGTAGGGAGAGGGCTTTCACAGCCATGCAGGGACTTTACATGTCTGCTCTCAGCCAGCCTAACACTGTAACGCTGCTGCTGCAGCTCAATTCGAAATGTGTCCAATGTTTAACAAACATCTTAGAAACAGTTTAGAGGCGCAACCTGTGCTATATCAGAGAGAGGGGACATCGATCTGGAGGAGAACAATTTATAATCAAAAGCTGCACTGTGTTGGACCCAAGGCTGTTTTGTATGGTGCAGGTAGTCAGCTACCCAAAGAGGAAGAGGATGTTCAGCCATGTTTAATCAGCCGGGAGACAGGCCCAGACCCAAGGTAAAGAGAGAACAAATGAAAGAGAATGTTTTAGAGAGAAGTGGAGAAAGAATGAATAGTGAGAGAAATTGGTTTAGAGAAAAATAGAAAGAGTATTAACGATTTAGAAAGCAAGAACAACATAGAAGAAGACATAAATGGAGAGAGAGATGGAAAGAAGAGTGCAGGTGTGAGAGAAGGATCACCAGCGAAGTGGTACTTAATGAGTCTGGGTCACTGAAGGATCACCAGCAGAGTGGTAGTTAATGAGTCTGGGTCACTGAAGGATCACCAGCGGAGTGATACTTACCGAGTCTGGGTCACTGAAGGATCACCAGCAGAGTGGTACTTACTGAGTCTGGGTCACTGAAGGATCACCAGCGTAGTGGTACTTAATGAGTCTGGGTCACTGAAGGATCACCAGCGTAGTGGTACTTACTGAGTCTGGGTCACTGAAGGATCACCAGCAGAGTGGTACTTACTGAGTCTGGGTCACTGAAGGATCACCAGCGTAGTGGTACTTAATGAGTCTGGGTCACTGAAGGATCACCAGCGTAGTGGTACTTACTGAGTCTGGGTCACTGAAGGATCACCAGCAGAGTGGTACTTAATGAGTCTGGGTCACTGAAGGATCACCAGCGAAGTGGTACTTAATGAGTCTGGGTCACTGAAGGATCACCAGCAGAGTGGTACTTACTGAGTCTGGGTCACTGAAGGATCACCAGCAGAGTGGTACTTACTGAGTCTGGGTCACTGAATGATCACCAGCAGAGTGGTACTTACTGAGTCTGGGTCACTGAAGGATCACCAGCGAAGTGGTACTTAATGAGTCTGGGTCACTGAAGGATCACCAGCAGAGTGGTACTTACTGAGTCTGGGTCACTGAAGGATCACCAGCAGAGTGGTACTTACTGAGTCTGGGTCACTGAAGGACACTTGTTCTGAAAAGCGCACTTTGGGCGGGTTGGTTCTCAGATGGGCCTTCTTAGCTGCACTTATAAAGGCTGACTTAGGTGACTAGAAGAGAGGAAAGACAAAGACATTTAGGGTTTATTAACGGCATTAACAATTCATATTAAGCAAATTAGAAACGTTAGTTAATTCTTTGGCTACCTGCCGCCCGAAAAGTGCTTTTGAAACAGACTGTTGATACGAGAAATCCTAGTAGTACAGTTGCCATGCAGCCTATAGAGGTGATTGTGTTCAGTAGCACTGCACTGGGAAGGGTTATGGTTCTATGTGGAACCTTAATGACTCAAAGAACCCTTTGAGCCCAATGGTTATTTTAAGTTCAAAAAAAGGGTTTATTCTTTTTTTTGTGATAATTAAAGGTTATGAGGTGATGTAAAGTACTTAAGTAAAACTACTTAATTTTTAAAGTTTATTTTATTTCACCTTTATTTAACCAGGTAGGCTAGTTGAGAACAAGTTCTCATTTACAACTGCGACCTGGCCAAGATAAAGCGTAGCAATTCGACACATACAACAACACAGAGTTATACATGGAATAAACAAAACACACAGTCAATAATACAGTAGAACAAAAGAAAACAAGAAGTCTATATACAGTGAGTGCAAATGAGGTGAGTTAAGGAAATAAATAGGCCATGGTGGCGAAGTAATTACAATATAGCAATTAAACACTGGAATGGTAGATTGGCGAGTCGGCCCGAGAATTTAACCCTGTGGCACACCCATAGAGACTGTCAGAGGACCGGACAATAGTCCCTCCGATTTGACACACTGAACTCTATCAGAGAAGTAGTTGGTAAACCAGGCGAGGCAATCATTTGAGAAACCAAGGCTGTTGAGTCTGCCAATAAGAATGTTGTGATTGACAGAGTTGAAAGCCTTGGCCAGGTCGGTGAATACAGCTGCACAGTAATGTCTCTTATCGATGGCGGTTATGATGTCGTTTAGAACCTTGAGCGTGGCTGAGGTGCACCCATGACCAGCTCTGAAACCAGATTGCATAGCGGAGAAGGTATGGTGGGATTCGAAATGGTCAGTGATCTGTTTATTAACTTGGCTTTTGAAGACCTTAGAAAGACAGGGTAGGATAGATATAGGTCTGCAGCAGTTTGGGTCTAGAGTGTCACCCCCTTTGAAGAGGGGGATGACCGCGGCAGCTTTCCAATCTTAGGGAATCTCAGACGATACGAAAGAGAGGTTGAACAGGCTAGTAATAGGGGTTGCAACAATTTCGGCAGATATTTTTTAGAAAGAGAGGGTCCAGATTGTCTAGCCCGGCTGATTTGTAGGGGTCCAGATTTTGCAGCTCTTTCAAAACATCAGCTATCTGGATTTGGGTGAAGGAGAAATGGTGGGGGCTTTGGCGGGTTTCTGTGGAGGGTGCCGGGCAGTTGACCGGGGTAGGGTAGCCAAGTGGAAAGCATGGCCAGCCGTAGAGAAATGCTTATTGAAATTCTCAATTATAGTGGATTTATCGGTGGTCCTACTTAAAGTCCTACTGAAGTCGTATTTTTGTGGATCTGTACGTTACTGTACTATTTATGTTTTTGACAACTTTAACTTTTTTTCCACTACATTCCTAAAGAAAATAATATACTTTTTACTCCATACATTTTCCCGGACACCCAAAAGTACTAGTTACATGTTGAATGTTTAGCAGGACAGGACAATGGTCCAATTCACACACTCATCAAGAGAACATCCCTGGTCATACCTACTGCCTCTTATCTGACCGACTCAATAAACACAAATTCTTCGCTTGTAAATTATGTCGTTGGAGTGTGCCCCTGGCTATCTGTAAATGATGTCAGAGTGTTGGAGTGTTCCCCTGGCTATCTGTAAATGATGTCAGGGTGTTGGAGTGTGCCCCTGGCTATCTGTAAATGATTACAGAGTGTTGAAGTGTGCCCCTGGCTATCTGTAAATGATGTCAGAGTGTTGTAGTGTGCCCCTGGCTATCTGTAAATGATGTCAGAGTGTTGAAGTGTGCCCCTGGCTATCTGTAAATGATGTCAGAGTGTTGAAGTGTGCCCCTGGCTATCTGTAAATGATGTCAGAGTGTTGGAGTGTGCCCCTGGCTATCTGTAAATGATGTCAGAGTGTTGAAGTGTGCCCCTGGCTATCTGTAAATGATGTCAGAGTGTTGGAGTGTGCCCCTGGCTATCTGTAAATGATGTCAGAGTGTTGAAGTGTGCCCCTGGCTATCTGTAAATGATGTCAGAGTGTTGAAGTGTGCCCCTGGCTATCTGTAAATGATGTCAGAGTGTTGAAGTGTGCCCCTGGCTATCTGTAAATGATGTCAGAGTGTTGAAGTGTGCCCCTGGCTATCTGTAATGATGTCAGAGTGTTGGAGTGTTCCCCTGGCTATCTGTAAATGATGTCAGAGTGTTGGAGTGTTCCCCTGGCTATCTGTAAATTATGTCAGAGTGTTGAAGTGTGCCCCTGGCTATCTGTAAATGATGTCAGAGTGTTGAAGTGTGCCGCTGGCTATCTGTAAATGATGTCAGAGTGTTGAAGTGTGCCCCTGGCTATCTGTAAATGATAATAAGAATAATAATTGTGCTGGTTGGATAATATAAGGAATGTAAAATGATTTATACTTTAACTTTTGATACTTAAGTATGTTCTAGCAATTACATTTAGTTTTGATACTTAAGTATATATATACTGGGTGACTTTCACTTTTACTTGAGTCATTTTCTATTAAGGTATCTTTACTTTTACTCAATTTTGACTTTTGGTTACTTTTCCACCACTGAATGTACGGGAGGCGGCTCATTAGATTATTTTTGGGCGTTGTTTGTTCACAGCTCTTTTTGTGCAACTGTGAGTGAGTGTGTCATTCCATTTGATCAAATTTGTTGTTTTACACTATTAGAGAGAGAATGAGAGAGAGAGAATGAGAGAGAGAATGAGAGAGAATGAGGGAGAGAGAGAGAGAATGAGGGAGAGATCTGTATGTGTTGTTGCTTTGTGTGTGAAAGGGAGACATGGAGGGATACAGAGATACAGATAGAGTTTGAGAACTTCAAGGAGAAAAGGCGTGAGAGAGTAACGGTGAGAGAGAACTTTGTATTGTTACCTGGTGAGGCTGCAGCACAGTGAGAACTATGGAGTCTTTGCAGCATCTATAGAGAGGACAGAAAAGAGGAGAGGAGTATGGAGTGGATTAGGTAACACCAGGTCTGTGGCATTGGAAGAAACTGTCCTGTTCTTATCTGCTAGACCTCCTCTCTGTTCTCTGTGTTCTCAATGACTCATCTGTCTCATTATGTTTCTATGGAACACATGAGGCTTAGAGACAGACTATTTCTCCATGAATTTAGCCTTCAAACACACAGAACGATCCCCGCTGTACTGCTGCTGCTGCATTTACTGCAAATATTCTGCTCTTATGTGTTGTGTGAGTTCACACATTGAAAGAACTCAGGAAAACATTCCCACCAAAGTTTGTCCTGTCCTAGACTCACATAAAGTGTAGGCTATAGACGAATAACAATCTAGAGACACATTGCGTTGGACTCGACTCATTCCTTATCTCCCCCCACCTCCCACCCCTTACCTTCCTAACCAAACCCACCGCCCTCCTCCCTCCCCCCTCCCCTGTGGTGATATAAAGGATGTTACCTTACAAGGTCTATGACTCTCTCCCGGGAAGCCTCGCTCACCACCTCCTCATTGATGGCCAGGATCTGGTCTCCAGGGAGAAGCTTGCCGATGGACGGGCCGTCTGGGACAGCACACATACACACACAGGCAGAGGAACGCTTAGTCTATGAGTAATGGACACACAGACAAAGACATCAAACTGACAACACTCATATATCATCTCTCTCTCTCTCTATCTCTTGCTCTACCGCTCTATCGCTCTCTCTCACACACACACACACACACACACACACACACACACACACACACACACACGCACACTCACGCACGCACACGCACGCACACGCACACGCACGCACACGCACACGCGCACACAGTTCCCTACCTACCTGCAGAGACAGAGCGTACAATGACTGGTCTCTGGCTGCCTGCTATGAATCCGAAGCCTTGGCTGGGGTGGCGCTGAATGCAGACCTGTCGAGCTGAAGCTGGGCCAGGAGTCAGGCTACCACTGTCCATACCATCCTGGCTCTCTTCTAACATCGCAGGGCTGCACCGGGAACACACAGACACACACACACACACACACACACACACACACACACACACACACACACACACACACACACACACACACACACACACACACACACACACACACACACACACACACACACACACACACACACTCAGAGTATGTAGAAATGTGTTGTGACCCTACGTAGGGAGGGAGTGTAGTGTACCTGTCACATGTGTTTGTGTGTCCATCCTGGACCTTGGCCATCCCCTGAGAGGAGGGAGGAGCATGGGACGGGGTCTCACAGAAAGGAGCTCAGTCTGATTCTCAATCATTCACCTGAGAGAGGAGGATGGACAGAGGAGGGATGGAGTGGGTAGGGCATTATATATGTGATGGAGTGGAAGGGGGAGAAGGAGGGAATAACATTAGAGATTGAAGGGGAACAATCACATGACTGAAGCAAATTCCAACAGAGCCTATAAGATTAAAGCCTATAAGACTTGCCGCAGAGTAAAAAACTCAATTGTTATAGGCCAGGGGTATTCAACTCTTACCCTACGAGGTCTGGAATAGACCAGGGGTATTCAGCTCTTACCCTACGAGGTCCTACGAAGTCCAGAGTTCAGTTTGAGGGGTATAATCTAGGCTATTTGTTGTTATGAAACCACCATCCATTTTATTTCAAGCAAGCTACATTTGTGGTCTAGCCACAAAACAGCATGGCTTCTACACAAGGGCAAAAAATACTATTTTGAAGTTGAAAGAAGCGATATCACTGAACACACTCTCCATCTGGGTCCCAAATGGCACCCTATTCCCCTAGGGCTGTAATCAAAAGTAGTTCACTACGTAGAGATAGGGTGCCATTTGAGATGCCACCTTTCTCCACATCTCCAACACACTCAATAGATCGCGTTCTACACTGAACAAAAAGAGTAACACAACATGCAACAATGTCAAAGATTTTACTGAGGTAGAGTTCATATAAGGAAATCAGTCAACTGAAATAAATTCATTAGGCCTATGGATTTCACATGACTGGGAATCCATATATATTTCACCTTTATTTAACCAGGTTGGCCAGTTGAGAACAAGTTCTCATTTACAACTGCAACCTGGCCAAGATAAAGCAAAGCAGTTCGACACAAACAACAACACAGAGTTACACATGAACAAACAAACGTACAGTCAATAACACAATAGGAAAACATCTATATTCTGTCAACGAGAGCGTACAGGTCGCAGTGGTGGGTAGTAAATGGGGCTTTGGTGACAAAACGGATGACACTGTGATAGACTGCATCCAATTTGCTGAGTAGAGTGTTGGAGGCTATTTTATAAATGACATCGCCGAAGTCAAGGATCTGTAGGATAGTCAGTTTTACGAGGGTATGTTTGGTAGCATGAGTTAAGGAGGCTTTGTTGCGAAATAGGAAGACGATTCTAGATTCAAATGGTGGTCACAGATACCTTAAAAAAAGGTAGGGGCATGGATTAGAAAACCAGTCAGTATGTGGTGTGACCTCCATTTGCCTCATGCAGCGCGGCACATCTCCTTTGCATAGAGTTGATCAGGCTGTTGATTGTGGCCTGTGGATGTTGTCCCACTCCTCTTTAATGGCTGTGCGAAGTTGCTTGATATTGGTGGGAACTGGAACACGCTGTCGTACACGTTGTTCCAGAGCATCTCAAACATGCTCAATGGGTGATCTGTCTGGTGAGTATGCAGAATAGTGTACATATCCTTGTGACAGGGGGCCGTGTATTATCATGCTGAAACATGATGTGATGGCGACGGAGGAATGGTATAACAATGGGCCTCAGGACCTCGTCACGGTATCTCTGTTCATTCAAATTGCCATAGATAAAATGCAATTGTGTTCATTGTCCCTAGTTTATACATGCCCATACCATAACCTCACCGCCACCATGGGGCACTCTGTTCACAATGTTCAGGCCAGTTGGACGTATTGCCAAATTCTCTAAAACGATGTTGGAGGCGGCTTATGGTAGAGAAATGATCTTGGCAAAGGAGAAATGCTCAGTAACAGGGATGTAAACAAATTTGTGCAAAGAGATACGCTTTTTGTGCGTATGGAACATTTCTGGTATCTTTTATTTCAGCTCGTGAAATATGGGAACAACACATTACGTGTTGTGTTTATATTTTTGTTCAGTGTAGTTTCTTCCAAACCTTCTGACTCCAGATAAAGAATGTACACAGGATTGAACAGAAGAAGAGAGAGTGTGAAAGAGGATTTGAGGATGTAAACAGAGAGAGGGAGTGTTTACATGCACTGCAGGCCTTTTTTTTTAAAAATACATCTGTCAGAAAGCAAAGCACTTAAAATCTGTGTAAGGCAGAACAACTGAATGAACCTAGCTTTTAATGGCTCTAGTGATGAAGAGGCAGCTGAGGTCAACAACAACAACAACAACAACAACACATTCTCATTTCCAGACGCCTGCGTGGGAGTCAGAGTTAGAGGGACGGACAGAGAGGATACACATAGATGAAGAGGGATCGAAAGAAACGGTGATATACCATTGTTTTATCTCCTTTTAGTGAGCTGCATATTCTGACAGTGTCTGCCTACAGATGAGATGCTGAATGGATTTTGAATGGGACAGATTGCATCTGGAGGACTAGCATCAGACAGAGAGAGAAAGAGATAAAAGAGAGAGAGAGATAAAAGAGAGAGAAAGAGAGAGAAAGAATGAAAAAAGAGAGAGACAGAGAGAGAGAGAGAGAGATACTAGAGAGAGAGAGAGAGAGATAAAAGAGAGAGAAAGAGAGAGAAAGAAAGAGATATAAGAGAGAGATAAAAGAGAGAGAGAGAGATACAGGAGAGAGAGATGAAAGAGAGAGAAATAAAGAGATAAAAGAGAGAGAGAGAGAGATACAGGAGAGAGAGAGATACAGGAGAGGGGGAGAGAGAGATTCAGGAGAGAGAGAGAACAGAGAGTGAAAGAGAGAGAGAACAGACAGAGAGAGAGAGAGAGAGAGATAAAAGTGAGTGAAACAGAGAGAGAAAGAAAGAGATAACAGAGAGATAAAGGAGAGTGAAAGAGAGAGAGAAAGAAAGAGATAACACAGGGAGATAAAAGAGAAAGAGAAAGAGAGAGAGAGAGAGAGAGAGAGAGAGAGAGAGAGAGAGAGAGAGAGAGAGAGAGAGAGATGGAAAGTGAGAGAGGGAGACAGATAAGGAAAAGTTAAATGTTATTCAGATACTGATGATCCATTTTACCCACAGTGTCGGGTCTGTGGAGAGGCATAGATAAATACAGGGATGACAAGCCATCAATACATGAGCACAGGTGATTCAGTGGAGTCAATGGTTGATATTTATGGTCTGTCACATTTGTTTTTCCTGATAACGACAGAAGGGCATTGGAGGAAAATGTCACCTCTCCAATCACAGCGCAGCGTTAATGATCCCTGACTAATCTATGACAGGCGATCAATTGACGATTTATATCCATTTCAAAGATCTCTCGTCAAGGGAGAGACTCATTATAGCAGTATGCTAACAATTAACTAAAAGGATTATAAAGTGTGTCCCAAATGACACCCTTTCCCCTTTATAGTGCACAACCTTTATAGGGGATATGGTTACATTTGGGAGGAAGACATAGCATGATATCAACCTAGCTAGCACATTTGGTTTCTTGGAAATTGTGGGAACATATGTTTTTGGTTTCACATTGGTTGTGGGAGTGAAGTATACGTTTCGTGACCGGGAAAACAGAACAGAAGTGAAAACTGCGCCTGTACTGGGAATGTAAATTTTTTAGGTTGCAAGGAGGTTCTGACAACGTTTCTGGGAGGTTTTATTAACGTTCTGAGAATGTAAGTTCTCGGTTATTTTTCGTTTTTTTAATAACTTCCTGAAAACTTACACTGAATGTTTTAAAGACATTGTCATGTTATTTTGGCTTAACTCCAAGCATAGATAGATGACATGGAGATTCATTTTAGCCCTGATCATGCAAACACATTCTGTTGTTGTTGTTGTGACATGGTATCACTGAGATTCAAACCTATAATCTTCTGTTCTTTACTCATGGTATTAGTCCACAAAACCACCAGGATGGAGCTAGCATGCTATATATTTTTTCCCATGTAAAGGTGATCATTTTAGTCTATTCAAACAGACCGTATTTCAAAAGAAAACACACCAATTAAGATCAGGTGTGGCCAATTAGTGGGCACAGCCAACACACCTAAACACACTTCACAAGATAGAGGATATTGAGAGTTTTGCTGATGTTTAAAAAGAAATTTATATGTTTTTAAATAAGCATTATGTTTTTTATAAAAAGTTTTCTAAATGTTCTCGAAACAATTTGAGGACATGACTTTAAATTATGCTGGACTACTGAAACGTGTGACTAGCAACTATCTATCCTGTACCATTCCCAAAGGGTTTATGGGAAGGTTGTAGGCAAAATAACCATAGGACAACCACGCTCTCACCAAGCTCTAACAAACATGGTACTTAAAACGAAGGCTTCCCTGTCAGTATACAGACTGCGTCCTCACTGGTTCCCAGCAAACAGTGAACGTTCATACATTAGGTAACCATATATTGTTTGCTGGGAAGTTGTTTTCAGGAACTTGTGAAACTCCTGATGTATAATGTTTGTTGTTTATGGTAATTCAGGCTGAAGTGTGAAGGTATTTAAGTCCTAACTGTTGCTTAGACTCTCTTTGATGCTATGTATCGAGAATCACCAGCTGTTGTTGCAAAACCTACTCATATTCTGTGATTAAGCACTTGTGACTAAGTAGCCTATAGCTGTCACAATGTAATTGTTCTTTCTCTCTACCCCACTCTTTCTTTCTCTCTCGGCACCCTGCCACCTCCCACCCTCCCATCTGCAATATCGCTCCCTCTTTCTCTCCGCCCATTCTCTCCCCTCTCTCTCTTTCTCTCCGCCCATTCTCTCTCCCCTCTCTCTCTTTCTCTCTGCCCATTCTCTCTCCCCTCTCTCTCTTTCTCTCCGCCCATTCTCTCTCCCCTCTCCCTCTCTTTCTCTCCGCCCATTCTCTCCCCTCTCTCTCTTTCTCTCCGCCCATTCTCTCTCCCTTCTCTCTCTCTTTCTCTCTGCCCATTCTCTCTCCCCTCTCTCTCTTTCTCTACGCCCATTCTCTCTCCCCTCTCTCTCTTTCTCTCCGCCCATTCTCTCCCCTCTCTCTCTCTTTCTCTCCGCCCATTCTCTCTCCCCTCTCTCTCTCTTTCTCTTTGCCAATTCTCTCTCCCCTCTCTCTCGTTCTCTCTGCCCATTCTCTCTCCCCTCTCTCTCTTTCTCTCCGCCCATTCTCTCTCCCCTCTCTCTCTCTTTCTCTCTGCCCATTCTCTCTCCCCTCTCTCTCTTTCTCTCCGCCCATTCTCTCCCCTCTCTCTCTCTCTCTCCGCCCATTCTCTCTCCCCTCTCTCTCTCTTTCTCTCCGCCCATTCTCTCTCCCCTCTCTCTCTCTTTCTCTCCGCCCATTCTCTCCCCTCTCTCTCTCTTTCTCTCTGCCCATTCTCTCTCCCCCCTCTCTCTCTTTCTCTCTGCCCATTCTCTCTCCCCTCTCTCTCTTTCTCTCCGCCCATTCTCTCTCCCCTCTCTCTCTCTTTCTCTCTGCCCATTCTCTCTCCCCTCTCTCTTTCTCTCTGCCCATTCTCTCCCCTCTCTCTCTCTTTCTCTCCGCCCATTCTCTCTCCCCTCTCTCTCTCTTTCTCTCCGCCCATTCTCTCTCCCCTCTCTCTCTCTCCTTCTCTCCGCCCATTCTCTCTCCCCTCTCTCTCTCTTTCTCTCCGCCCATTCTCTCTCCCCTCTCTCTCTTTCTCTCTGCCCATTCTCTCTCCCATCTCTCTCTTTCTCTCCGCCCATTCTCTCTCCCCTCTCTCTCTTTCTCTCCGCCCATTCTCTCTCCCCTCTCTCTCTTTCTCTCCACCCATTCTCTCTCCCTCTCTCTCTTTCTCTCCGCCCATTCTCTCTCCCCTCTCTCTCTTTCTCTCCGCCCATTCTCTCTCCCCTCTCTCTCTTTTTCTCCGCCCATTCTCTCTCCCCTCTCTCTTTTTCTCTCTGCCCATTCTCTCTCCCCTCTCTCTCTTTCTCTCCGCCCATTCTCTCCCCTCTCTCTCTCTTTCTCTCCGCCCATTCTCTCTCCCCTCTCTCTTTCTCTCTGCCCATTCTCTCTCCCCTCTCTCTCTTTCTCTCTGCCCATTCTCTCTCCCCTCTCTCTTTCTCTCCGCCCATTCTCTCTCCCCTCTCTCTCTTTCTCTCCGCCCATTCTCTCTCCCCTCTCTCTCTTTCTCTCCACCCATTCTCTCTCCCCTCTCTCTCTTTCTCTCCGCCCATTCTCTCTCCCCTCTCTCTCTTTCTCTCCGCCCATTCTCTCTCCCCTCTCTCTCTTTTTCTCCGCCCATTCTCTCTCCCCTCTCTCTTTTTCTCTCTGCCCATTCTCTCTCCCCTCTCTCTCTTTCTCTCCGCCCATTCTCTCCCTCTCTCTCTCTTTCTCTCCGCCCATTCTCTCTCCCCTCTCTCTTTCTCTCTGCCCATTCTCTCTCCCCTCTCTCTCTTTCTCTCTGCCCATTCTCTCTCCCCTCTCTCTCTTTCTCTCTGCCCATTATCTCTCCCCTCTCTCTTTCTCTCCGCCCATTCTCTCTCCCCTCTCTCTCTTTCTCTCCGCCCATTCTCTCTCCCCTCTCTCTCTTTCTCTCTTTGGTTCCTCGCCCCTCTCTCCGCCCCTCCTCTCTCTCCATTTTTCTCTGCTCCCTCTTCACCGTCGGGAGGGAAGGAAACCCATCCTGTCGCGTCATCATGGAGCCTCATAGGGATTGGTTATCCATCAGTGGTCTGTGACGGCTGTATACCATTATGCATGTCAATGGCTCCTCCACACCGCCCTGCCAGGGCTGGGTACCATTATGCTTGTCATATCTACTCAGCACCTCCCCTTCAGCCCATCCCTGCCAAGAAAGGAGGCAGGATTTGTGTCCTGACCAAGGAGATAGCATAAATATCCCTGCCAGGAGAGGGGGCAGGATTTGTGTCCTGACCAAGGAGATAGCATAAATATCCCTGTTAAGGAGAGAGAGCCCACACTTATCCTCTCCAGCCACAGACATTACTCACTGGGGCCAGAGCCCGGAGTCCAGTGGCCATTACCTCGGAGCCAAGAGCCAAGAACCCAGAACTTGGAACCTGTAATCTATTCTAGAACCTATAGAACAGGAGCCCAGTAAGTGTCAGACATACATTCCCTGCTTTTCCAAAAATCCATGTTGGACGATTCCGGATTCCCTACTTTATTCCCCTCTGATTATGGGAATCTTCTAACTGGGATTTCTGGAAAACCTGGGATTTTTGGAAAAGTTACCGGAATTTTGCAACAATCTCTGAGTTCAGCAGGCCAGTTAAATAAGATCTCTGGTGTTCAGCAGGCCAGCTAAATAAGATCTCTGGTGTTCAGCAGGCCAGCTAAATAAGATCTCTGGTGTTCAGCAGGCCAGCTAAATAAGATATTTGGTGTTCAGCAGGCCAGCTAAATAAGATCTCTGGAGTTCAGCAGGCCATCTAAATAAGATCTCTGGTGTTCAGCAGGCCAGCTAAATAAGATCTATGGAGTTCAGCAGGCCATCTAAATAAGATCTCTGGTGTTCAGCAGGCCAGCTAAATAAGATCTCTGGTGTTCAGCAGGCCAGCTAAATAAGATCTCTGGAGTTCAGCAGGCCATCTAAAGAAAATCCCTAGTGTTCAGCAGGCCAGCTAAAGAAGATCTCTGGTGTTCAGCAGGCCAGCTAAATAAGATCTCTGGAGTTCAATGCGCTTGTGTTCTGAATGAGTGAACCCAATCCTTTCCCTTCACTGTTTGATTGACAAATGTATTGACAAATGGATGTTTAATCACAAGCCACAGCTGGCAGCCACTGAGCTGGAGTCAGCCCATGATTCACTGAGTATAAAGAAACAGTTTTAGGTTATTTTCTGTTCAATACCTCATGCTACAATCACTGTGTTCAGTGCTCAATACCTCATGCTACAACCACTATGTTCAGTGTTCAATACCTCATGCTACAATCACTATGTTCAGTGTTCAATACCTCATGCTACAATCACTGTGTTCAGTGTTCAATACCTCATGCTACAACCACTATGTTCAGTGTTCAATACCTCATGCTACAACCACTATGTTCAGTGCTCAATACCTCATGCTACAATCACTATGTTCAGTGTTCAATACCTCATGCTACAATCACTGTGTTCAGTGTTCAATACCTCATGCTACAATCACTATGTTCAGTGTTCAATACCTCATGCTACAATCACTGTGTTCAGTGTTCAATACCTCATGCTACAATCACTATGTTCAGTGTTCAATACCTCATGCTACAATCACTATGTTCAGTGTTCATTGACATATGGGACTTCCTCCTAGGAGTAAAGGATCGAGGCTAATACTGTGAGGAAACGATAGGATGTGAGAGGGAGGAAGAGAGAGAGAGAGACAAAGAGAGAGAGTGGAAGACAGAGACAGAAAGGCAGGCAGCTGGAGGACACAGAAGCAGATAAACAACAATCCGGTAACATCGAACGACCTTTAGTGAGCGAGAAGGCCCCGGAATTCTGTCAAGAACCACCTCCCCTAGGGCATCAACAAGCCCGGTCGTTTCCATGGTTACCACAGCGCTAGCTCGACAGTGGGGGAGCATGATTATTATTGTTATTTGGGGCTGCTAATAATTGTCCTGTTGCACACAGTGTATAATGAAAATGTGTTTCTTGCATATCCCAACTCCCCCCGAGACACCCGCATAGAGTTCTCAACCAGGGTCACCATTGTACAGTGCCCCTCAAGCAATTAGGGTTACGTGCGTTGCTACAGCAACAGATTTAACACCTTGTCAGCTCCAGGTATTCCAACCAGAGGCCTTTCGGTTACTGGCCCAAGTTCGAGGATACCTCCCACCACGATGATTTGATTGTAGTGATGGTGATAAGGAGTGATGATGGTGATGAGGCGACAGCTAGGTTAGTTTACAGACGACTGCCTTCACTTGGCTGCTTCACAGACAGTCCCCCCTACAGCCAGTGTGGCCAGATGCTCAAACATCCCTGAGCACCAGAGGCACAGACCAAACCAATCCATTCTGCTTTTGTACCCAGGCAGGCTGTGCCCTGTGGTGCTGCCTCAGGGGGTGGCTAACCCTTCTGTGGGGAGACCGGAAGACTGGGAGATGGAGGAGAAATTCACCATCTCTGACCTTTTACGTTTAATACACTCTGGAATATAACAGCTGTAAATTTGGCAATGGTACAACTACAGATGTCGGATCTTAATTTGACCCGTTTCGTCGCAGGAAGAAAATAATCCTGCAGCAGGAGGATTTTAATATCTGAAGAAGTATTTAGATTCGCTGCCAGGGGGGCGTTTGTATACAATGCAGTACCGTACCTACATTGTACTTTAGACTGCAGGTCCACTGGCATCCAGTTCAAGTAGCCTACGTAGGCTACGTGCAGGCTACAGCACGTCTTGTGTGAATTCTTATGTGGATTATAATAAATTGACATATTATTAGGGGGTAGATCTATTTTTTGTTAGGGAAATTATATATATATATTTTTTTATCAATGCAAGCAATAGGCAGAATAAATGATTGTTGGCCTCTGTGCCTGGTTTTCCAGCAGTTATATCCGTGGACTCTCGCACACATTTGCCAGAGTTTGAATCCAGTCCGCTGCCCTTTGGCCTTCCCCTGTCTTTCCAACACTGTTCTATCTCTTCAAAAACATTGCCAAAGGAGTGGGAGCCCCACTCATTAAACAAATTATTATTGGACAAATAAAATGTTGATTGTGACCGCACGTCCAACATAAAACATGATTATAAATAATACAAGGTAGGCTAAATTGGTTCATAGAGCACGCACAGACCTACCAAGCAACAATAGATGCTATGCTAACTGATATATAAAGCAACAATAGATGCTATGCTAACTGATATATAAAGCAACAATAGATGCTATGCTAACTGATATATAAAGCAACAATAGATGCTATGCTAACTGATGTATAAAGCAACAATAGATGCTATGCTAACTGATATATAAAGCAACAATTGATGCTATGCTAACTGATATATAAAGCAACAATTGATGCTATGCTAACTGATATATGCTAACTGATTCCACCATTGAAAGAGAAAACAAACAAATAAATAGAAAATAAACTCAGTGCTGAGATTTCTGAGGTGGAAATTAAAAACCTCAGAGGACTTGAGCCTTGAATACATTGCAAGTGTGCTGTCTCACTTTTGATTAACGCATTGAATGAGTGAAGGAGTTTCACCATCGGATCTTTCATTGTTAAATTCATTTATATAGCCTAGAGGTGTAGTGGTGCCTGGAGAAGTGGTTATGCTCTAATTTTGCAAAAAAAAAATCGCAAAGCACCCTGTGTTCAACATTCAATGAGAAACAGTGACACATAACGCTCTGAATTACCTAACATGATGAATCACATATAGGCCTTTCACAGTCAGGCTTACCCAATTTGTACTGTGCAAGTAGGCTAATAGTAGGCCTACTATTGAAACAGATCAACTGAGTCAGGTTTTCAAAGTCACACTTTTTTTTGATAGAAAATCATCCAAATTGGATGTTCTAAATTCACAAAAATTCCTAATCCAAGTTAGGAGGTCTGGGAAAACATTTGATTGTAGGTACCCTTCAAATCAAGTGCAGGCACCTAGCATTGTTGTTCGTTTAGCAGTGTTTCTGTAGCACATGAGATGGAGTTTGCAAAACAAATGGCCAGTGGATGGATGAAACTAATGATGTTATCATTCTGTCAGGTAAGCAGGCTAGTTAACATTTAATTGAGAAGGTTTTGGGGAATGTCTTTCCATCTATCCACCAGAAGATGGCCTACCATGAGCATCAACATATTTTTCCTGTTCCTTAATTGTTCAAAACCTGGATGTTTTACTTCATATTATGAGGCATGTCTAAGCTTGCTTTAAAGTAGCCTATAGTCAATATCCCACCATCTATTGGTTTTATCTAAACTTTATTTTGCAGGCATTATCAGGCATTATCAGGCATTATCACGCATTATCAGGCATTATCAGCCATTATCCTAGTCACATTAGCATCCCATGATACTTGTTGCATCTTTAGATCTCCCCTATTTAAGCATTTTTTACGGATATTTCCATCTCTGTCCATGACCGCTCGCATTAGCGCTGTGCATTTTAGAACAGTTTTTCCCTGCAAATAACATTATGGAACATTCACAGTCAGGCCTACCACCATGTGCACATGTGAAGAAATAATACATGATCAACTTCTTAAGCGAAACATTCTGATCTGTTCCATCAGCCCTATTAATTGATACGGCACATACCTACCGTACTATGATACGCATCATGGGGATTAAGAAGTGAGCATATGCAATGCCCACTGAAAAATAAGTGGGTATATGGCGTAGCCTAAACGTGCATATACCCTCCACTGCACCACTGCTATATCCTACATTAGGCCCACAAATTAACTGCATTTGTTTCAATGTTTCAGGAAGTAAAACAAATAGTCTAATAATTTACACATCAGAAAAGTGTCTCAGCACAGCGAAAACGTTTTAGGATTAGGCGCCAATGCATCAACGTTTTGCCAGCTTTACAAAATTAAATATTAAAGCCACGCAATGTAGGCTTTCGGTCCACAACAAGGATGACTTCAAATGCCTTTATGAAACTGAAAGTAGACTACAGTAGGCCTATGCCACTGTGGCCGGAGCATAACAGTTTAACAATGGAATTTTCACCTACTGTAGGGGCCATCCACACCAAAGACCATAACTATATTGACTAATTATTCATAGCCTAACTATTAAACACGGGCAAGCATCCACTCTGGAGGAAAGTTTATCGTTCTACAGAAGGCCAAATTCTGTCAATCAACTCAGCTTATTAACTCAGCCAGAGAAACTCAAACAACCTCGGTTTTCATACCTTTCACTATGTGACAATGGATAGGCTTAATGGGTAGCCTACGGAACGTCCTGGAAAATAATCAGATAACAAGGGTCCTATTGCAGCAATTGATGTTACTAGATTATCACCAGTTGATGTCTCCATCAACCATCAATGCAAGCAAAATTCACCCTCACAGCTGATCTCAATTGCAACCATTATTATTCACCTCATTATCACTCATTATCATTGAAGATGTGTTTTCCTTCTGGTTGGTATTATCATCGTCAAAATGCAGTCCTTTTTGCCTCAGGGCGACGTATTCATTTGACAAGTATTCTGTACAATAGAAATAAAGTATTTCCTCGTTTACCATGGCGATTTACCCAGCACTTGTCTAAATGGAAACTAATGTTGGTGTAGCGTACTGCTGTTATTTTTATTCGTTTCTTATTTAGACTATGTTGTTATCCATTAAATACAAGTGTCTGGTCATTTCTTATCAAGATCTGGGGATATATATCCCTGGATAGTCCATATTGAAATGTTTTACTAAATCAAGTCAATCAGGAGTTATTTGTGCCAGACAGGCGTGGGCCTGAATCAAACCCATGCAGACATGGTAGGCCTATATGTGCATGCTGAAGGCAGAGGCCTTAACCACTAGATCAGCCCAGGCCACGATTGAATACAGCCCGACAGGATGCTCTCAATGGTGCATCTGTAAAAGTTTATGTGGCTCCCTTCAGGAGGAGACAATCACCTCGCCCATCTTCCCCATTATCCCCTGTGTATTTATACCTGTGTTCTCTGTTGGTCTGTTGCCAGTTCATCTAGTTTGTTCAAGTCAACCAGCGTTTTGTGTCTCACCTCCTGCTTTTTCCAGTCTCTCTTTTCTTGCCTGTCCCTGACCCTGAGCCTGCCTGCCGTCCGGTACCGAGGAAGGTGAAGAAGGTTTTTGATGCCCCACTCTATGGGAGAGACGCTAATCTAGCCCGCACAGTGGCCGACTGTGCAGTGGATTTCTACACATTGGCAGCGGAGAGTGCGTGAAACCCGGAAGCATTGTTCAACATGTTCCTGCACAGCGTCATGGAGGAGGTTAAGGACGAGCTTGCGGCTCGGGAGTTGCCCACGGATCTTGACTCCTTCATCGCTTTGACCGGTGGGCGATTGCGGGAACGACGGATGGAGAGGGAATTCAACGCCACTCACATTACTGATGAATGTGATGTTCTGGTGCCTCTAGGTCCATTCAGAAAGCTGATTGAGGACCTTATTACTGATGAATGTTATGTTCTGGTGCCTCTAGGTCCATTCAGAGAGCTGATTGAGGACCTTATTACTGATGAATGTGATGTTCTTGTGCCTCTAAGTCCATTCAGAAAGCTGATTGAGGACCTTATTACTGATGAATGTGATGTTCTGGTGCCTCTAGGTCCATTCAGAAAGCTGATTGAGAACCTTACTACTGATGAATGTGATGTTCTGGTGCCTCTAGGTCCATTCAGAGAGCTGATTGAGGACCTTATTACTGATGAATGTGATGTTCTGGTGCCTCTAGGTCCATTCAGAGAGCTGATTGAGGACCTTACTACTGATGAATGTGATGTTCTGGTGCCTCTAGGTCCATTCAGAGAGCTGATTGAGGACCTTACTACTGATGAATGTGATGTTCTGGTGCCTCTAGGTCCATTCAGAAAGCTGATTGAGGACCTTATTACTGATGAATGTGATGTTCATGTGCCTCTAGGTCCATTCAGAAAGCTGACTGAGGACCTTATTACTGATGAATGTGTTTTTCTTCCTTCTTGCATTTCGTATTTATATGTTGATGTGTGTACTTTCTAATTTATATAATTCAGGGCTCATCTGTAAAAGAGACCTTGGTCTCAGTATTACTCCCTGATAAAAGAAATGTTCAATATTTTGTTTATTTTTTATTAGGTGGCCATGATGGTATGAGCTGCAATGTACAGTATATGAATTTGCTTGATTATTAATGTTATCCAGTACAGGACAGACAATGTGTTATAACTGGGTTATCTCTGATTCTGATTTATGACTTTTTTCAATATCAAGTAGTTTCCTGGTAGCGTTCCAAGCAGAGATAAATTCAGCAGAAGTATGGAGTTAGGGCCATGTCTACATCCCAAATGGCACCCTATTCCCTAATTAATTCACTACGTTTGATCAGGGTCCATTGGGCTCTGGTGAAAAGGCTGCCAACATTTAGCATACAATTTACTAAATCCTTAAATCTGTATTAATCCTGTTAGCTTCATGAAAGAAGGCACAGTAATCTGCTGTAAGGTGAGACTTCCCAGACAAACAAACGCACGCACGCACGCGCGCGCGCACACACACACACACACACACACACACACACACACACACACACACACACACACACACACACACACACACACACACACACACACACACACACACACACACACACACACACACACACACACACACACTCAGAGTATGTAGAAATGTATTGTGTGTATGTTGTAGCCACCTCCTGTCCTTCATTTATTTTCAATTGTAAGAGGTGATGAACTTTGCAGAAAAGGAGAAGGCCAGAGAGCTTTGTGAACTGCTGTGATAGATTCTCAGATAGAGAGAATCAGGTGATCCTATCGACTGGGGCCTGCCTTACCTAATCCTTTTTGCCTACTCCAAAGGGCTGGCTGAGGCACTCCCATTGAAAGCCTGCAAGATTCAAGCACCATTCATATAATTCAGTTTGGAATGGAACTGATCATAAACCTAATATTGTGGGTTTCTAATCCACCCAGGGTTAAATCTGTTCAATATCGATGAAAACCTTTCACTATAAATGGAATTGGCTTTGCTCAGACAGTGGGCTTTCCAACTCTGTATTCATGAAATCTATTAGTTTCCTTCTCTACTTCCATTTCTCTATCTCTTCCTCTTATTCAACCCTCTCTCCACCTCTTTTTATCAGTCTCTCTCTCTCTTTATCTCTCACTTTCTCTCTCTCCCACCATTGCTTGAGCTGTGATAGACAGCACTTTAATGAACTAGACTCAGAATCCATCTCAGGGAGGCACACTTGGCATCCTCAGAGAGAGAGGGAGAAAAAGAGGAAGAGATGGAGAAAAAGAGAGAGAGGTGGAGAAAAGGAGAGAGAGACTGAGAAAAAGAGAGAGATGAATGGAGAGAGAGAGAGTGAGAAAGAGAGATGAAGAGAGAAGTACAGGCATAGACAGAAAGACAGAGATGGACAGACACAGAGATCTGCATTTGTCCATAGTATCTAATGGGTAAAGATACAGAGATCTGCATTTGTCCCCACTGTCTAATGGAGTAAAGACATATAGAGCTGTATTTGTCCATACTGTCTAATGGGGTAAAGAAACATACTGTAGCTAAAGATCTAGATCCAGCTGTATGCTGGCTCTCCCTCTCTCCCCCTCTCTCCACCTTTCCCTCTGGCTAGCTCTCTCTCTGGCTCTTCCTCTCTCTCTCCCACTCTCCACCTCTCCCTCTCTCTCCCTCTGGCTTTCTCTCTATCTGGCTCTCTCTCTCTCTGGCTCTCTCTTTCTCTGGCTCTCTCTTTCTCTGGTTCTCTCTCTCTGGCTCTCTCAATTCAATTCAATTCAATTCAATGGGCTGTATTGGCATGGGAAACATGTGTTAACATTGTCAAAGCAAGTGAAGTAGATAATATACAAAATTAAATAAACAATACAAATGAACATTAAACATTTTTCAAAAGAATAAATACAAATGTCATATTATGTATATATACAGTGTTGTAACAATGTACAAATGTTTAAAGTACACAAGGGAAAATAAATAAGCATAAATGAATCAAATCAAATTTATTTATATAGCCCTTCGTACATCAGCTGATATTTCAAAGTGCTGTACAGAAACCCAGCCTAAAACCCCAAACAGCAAGCAATGCAGGTGTAGAAGCACAGTGGCTAGGAAAAACTCCCTAGAAAGGCCAAAGCCTAGAAAGAAACCTAGAGAGGTTGGGTTGAATATGGGTTGAATTTACAATGGTGTTTGTTCTCTCTATCTGGCTCAATAGCTCTCTCTCTCTGGCTCTCTCTCTCTCTGGCTCACTCTCTCTCTAGCTCACTCTCTTTCTCTCTCTCTCACAAGCTCTCTAGCTCTCTCTCTGGCTGTCTCTCTCTTTGCTCATTCTTCTCTACCCCTGCCTGACTGCTTTCATGGTCTGCATACCAGGCATATCTCTCTGTACTCTACCCAGTTAGACTTACCTTCCTCTCTCCACACTAATGGCTCCCCCACCAGGTCCAGATGGCATCCATTTAGGAAGTACAGCTGAGTGATTCCTCACTTTTGCTTTCTGAGCATGTTGCTCTACCTGTTCTCCCCCCGATGCTTCAGCCTGAGTGGAGGCCTGAAAATGGATCATGCCAGCGGGCAAAGGTGACAGGCCCACAGCGAGTGATTGATGGAGCGGAGAACGAGTAAAACCATTCTGGCTGTAATTAGAGTTTGGAAAATGCCAGTGAATGTTTAGAGAGTGAGAGTTGGTGATGGAGACGCTTGGATAACTTTTCCTTTTCCTTCCGTTTCGTCTCCCAGAGCAATTATTACACAGCCCATTTCCAAAATGACACCCTATCCCTATATAATACATTGGGCTCTGGTCAGAAGTAGTGTACTGTATAGGGTATAGGGTGCCATTTCAGACGCACCTGTAACCGAAGTGAAATGGCTAGCTAGTTAGCGGGGGTGCGCGCTAATAGCGTTTCAGTCGGTGACGTCACTTGCTCTGAGACCTTGAAGTAGTTGTTCCCCTTGCTCTGCAAGGGCCGCGGCTTTTGTGGAGCGATGGGTAACGATGCTTCGTGGGTGACTGTTGTCTGTGTGCAGAGGGCGCCCGGTTCGGGGCGAGGGGACGGACTAAAGTTATACTGTTACACAGCCACAGTCTCCTCGTTTGCTCTGTTTAATCTCAATCTGCTGAGCACAAACAAGTTGGCTGTCCTAATTAGCTTATGACTCAATAAGTAATGGCAAGGGAGCCGGGCCTAGACCCCTCTGTGATGCGGCACGCTCTGGCTGTGACGTTCAGACACCTGTTACAGTTCAATTAAGGGAAAGATCAGACATAAAGTCATTATCTTGTCTCTCAGAGTGACTAAAATAGAGTTCCCAGAAACAGTGGGAAAGGGCTACACTTCAGTGTGTGTGTGTGTGTGTGTGTGTGTGTGTGTGTGTGTTGAATAGAAGGGTACTGATAATGTCAACAGTGTGAGCTGTATGCTGACGCAGCATCACCAACCATGCCAGGCTATAGTCCGACCCTGCCCCAAGCTCCCACACATCAACATTCATCTGTTCTGCTCTGTCCTGTCCTGTTCTGCTCTGTCCTGCTCTGTTCTGTTCTGATCGGATATGTCCTGCTATGTCCTGCTCTGTTCTGTTCTGTTCTGATCTGTCCTGCTCTTTCCTGTTCTGTTCTGTCCTTCTCTGTTCTGTTCCGCTCTGTTCTGCTCTGTTCTATTCTGATCTGCTCTGCTCTGCTCTGCTCTGTCCTGTTCTGTTCTGTTCTGATCTGATCTGTCCTGCTCTGCTCTGTCCTGCTCTGTTCTGTTCAGATCGGATATGTCCTGCTCCGCTCTGTCCTGCTCCGCTCTGTCCTGCTCTGTTCTGTTCTGATCGGATCTGTCCTGCTCTGTCCTGCTCTGCTCTGTTCTGATCGGATATGTCCTGCTATGTCCTGCTCTGTTCTGTTCTGATCAGATCTGTCCTGCTCTGTCCTGCTCTGTTCTGTTCTGTTCCGTTCTGATCTGCTCTGTCCTGTTCTGTCCTTCTCTGTTCTGTTCTGATCTGTTCTACTCTGTCCTGTTCTGTCCTTCTCTGTCCTGATCTGTTCTACTCTGTCCAGTTCTGTTCTATTCTGATCTGTTCTACTCTGTCCTGCTCTGTTCTGATCTGTTCTACCCTGTCCTGTTCTGTTCCATTCTGTTCTGCTCTG